>NC_052157.1:162066211-162111444 GCF_902713615.1 Scyliorhinus canicula
CACCCTCTGCCCAAGGCCTTTGGCGTAGTTTTAGAACAATTTTTGACAATCTCCAATTTGTTTAAAGAACTCTGATGGACACAGTGCATGGAGCGGCCTCTCAACTCTTTGTTAAAGTTGTGCCGTAATTTTATTTACCCATTTGGGTTCCATATCCAGTAATAGCCTTCCCTAACAAATATCTATCCATCTCAGTTTGGGAATTTTACATTGACCCCCCCCACCACCCCAGCTTCAGGAATTTTGGGGGAGAGCGGTCTGGATTAACGCTCCTGTGTGTGTCAGGTGCTTCCTGACATCGCCCACCATGGCTTGCCTCTCGTTCCGATCTTTCTCCCACGTATAGATTCTCCGACCAGAGGAAATTATTTCTCTCTATCCATCTGATTGAATCCTTTAATTATTCTCAGTAATTCATTTATGTCACAGCTAAGTGCCCTGAGTTATGAGAATACTAACCTGGTCAATGCAGTTTACAGGTGGTCAAAATCACGAGGTGTCTGGACGGAGAGAAACTGTTCCCCTCGGGAAAGGGTCGTTAACGAGAGAGCGCAGATTTAAAATAATTAGTGAAAGCAGCAAAAGCGACACGAGGAGAAATGTTTTCACTCAGCGAGTGGTTTGGATCTGGAATGTACTGTCTGTGAGTGTGGTGGAGGCAGGTTCACACAGCGAGTGGTTAGGATCCGGAATGCACTGTCTGAGAGTGTGGTGGAGGCAGATTCACACAGCGAGTGGTTAGGGTCTGGAATGTACTGTCTGAGAGTGTGGTGGAGGCAGATTCACACAGCGAGTGGTTAGGGTCTGGAATGTACTGTCTGAGAGTGTGGTGGAGGCAGGTTCACACAGCGAGTGGTTAGGGTCTGGAATGTACTGTCTGTGAGTGTGGTGGAGGCAGGTTCACACAGCGAGTGGTTAGGATCCGGAATGCACTGTCTGTGAGTGTGGTGGAGGCAGGTTCACACAGCGAGTGGTTAGGGTCTGGAATGTACTGTCTGTGAGTGTGGTGGAGGCAGATTCACACAGCGAGTGGTTAGGGTCTGGAATGTACTGTCTGTGAGTGTGGTGGAGGCAGGTTCACACAGCGAGTGGTTAGGATCCGGAATGCACTGTCTGTGAGTGTGGTGGAGGCAGGTTCACACAGTGAGTGGTTAGGGTCTGGAATGCACTGTCTGTGAGTGTGGTGGAGGCAGATTCACACAGCGAGTGGTTAGGGTCTGGAATGTACTGTCTGTGAGTGTGGTGGAGACAGATTCACACAGCGAGTGGTTAGGATCTGGAATGTACTGTCTGTGAGTGTGGTGGAGGCAGATTCACACAGCGAGTGGTTAGGGTCTGGAATGTACTGTCTGTGAGTGTGGTGGAGGCAGGGTCACACAGCGAGTGGTTAGGGTCTGGAATACACTGTCTGTGAGTGTGGTGGAGACAGGTACAATCGAAGCTTTCAGCAGAGAATTAGACTTGTTAACTGAATGTGCAGAGTTAATGGGAGAAGGCACTAGATGAGTTGGTCATTCAGAGAGCCAGTATAGACCGGATAGACCAAATGGCCTCCTGCCCTGTAAAAATTCTGCATTCACCCTCATAATTTAACACATTTTGCCCCTTGAAAGGGAAAATGTAGACGGTCTTCACCAGTATGATGGTGTAATGGTGAAAGTATGGGACTGAGTTCAACATGAGTTCAAATCCCATGAGGGACATTTGGAAAATCAAATTCAGTTTCCAAAAATTTTAAAAATATTTAGCAAAAGTGACTGAAGTTCTAAAAACCAAACTGATTCACCAGCGTACTTTAGGGAAGGAAACGTTGGCCCCTTCGGCAGCCTGGTCAGTATGGGACCACTGCCTCACAGCAATCAGATTGATTATTAACTGCCTGCTGCATTTTGTATTTATTTACAGGATGAGCCAGCCATTTATTGCCCATTCCTCATTGCCTTTGTAAAGATGGTGGTGAGCTCCCTTCTTGAATAACTGCAGCCCATATGGTATAGGTACACCCACAGTGCTGTTAGGGAGGGAGTTCCAGCATGTTGACCCAGTGACAGTGAAGGAACGGCCGATATATTTCCCAGTCAGGGTGGGGAGTGACTGGGAGGGGAACCTCCAGGTGGTGGGGTTCCCAGGTATCTGCTGCTCTTGTCCTTCTAGATGGTAGTGGTCATGGGTTTGGAAGGTGCCTAAGGAACCTTGGTGAGTTACAGTGCATCTTGTAGATGGGACACACAAGCTGTGGGTGGTGGAGGGAGTGAATGTTTGTGGAAGGGGGAGCAATCAAGCGGGGCTGCTTTGTCCTGGATGGTGTTGAGCTTCTTGAGTGTTGTTGGAGCTGCTCTCATCCAGGCAAGTGGAGAGTATTCCATCACACTCCTGACTTGTGTCTGTAGATGGTGGCCAGGTTTTGGGGGGGATCAAGGGGTGAATTACTTGCCGTAGGATTCCCAGCTGTTGACCTGCCCTGGTAGCCACAGTATTAATGTGGCTGGGTCCAGTTCAGTTTCTGGTCAATAGTAACCCCCAGGATGTTGATTGTAGGGGATTCAGCGATGGTAATGCCATTGAATGTCAAGGGGCGATGGTTAGATCCTCTCTTGTTGGAGATGGTCATTGCCTGGGGCTTGTGTGGCGCGAATGTAACTTGCCCCTTGTCAGCCCCAAGCCTAGATATTGTCCAGGACTTGCTGCATTTGGACATGGACTGCTTCATTATCTGAGGAGTCACAAATGGTCCTGAACATTGTGCAGTCATCCGCAAACATCCCCACTTCTTTTAATGCAGTTTTTGTTTTTGATTTTTTTCCAATAAAGGGGCAATTTAGCGTGGCCAATCCACCTACCCTGCACATCTTTGGGTTGTGGGGGTGCAACCCACGCAGACACGGGGAGAATGTGCAAACCAGTGACCCAGAGCCGGGATCGAACCTGGGACCTCGGCGCCGTGAGGCAGCAGTGCTAACCACTGCGCCACCGTGCTGCCCGAACATCCCCAGTTCTGACCTTTGATGTAAGGAAGATCATTGAGGAACTCCTGCAGTGATGTCCCGGAGTTGAGATGACTGATCTCTAATGAACATAACTACCGTCCTCTGTGCCGGGAATGACTCCAACCAGCAGAGAGTTTCCCCCCTGATTCCCATTGACTCCAGTTTAACTCGGGCTCCTTGAGGCTACACTCAGCAAATGCTGCCTTAATGTCAAAGGGCAGTCACTCTGACCTCACCTCTGGCATTCAGCTCTTTGTCCATGTTTGAACAAAGGCTGTAATGAGGTCAGGAGCTGAGTGACCCTGGCGGAACCCAAACTGAGTGTCTGTGAGCAGGTTATTGCTGAGCGTCCGTGAGCAGGTTATTGCTGAGTGTCTGTGAGCAGGTTATTGCTGAGTGTCTGTGAGCAGGTTATTGCTGAGTGTCTGTGAGCAGGTTATTGCTGAGTGTCTGTGAGCAGGTTATTGCTGAGTGTCTGTGAGCAGGTTATTGCTGAGTGTCTGTGAGCAGGTTATTGCTGAGTGTGAGCAGGTTATTGCTGAGTGTCTGTGAGCAGGTTATTGCTGAGTGTCTGTGAGCAGGTTATTGCTGAGTGTCTGTGAGCAGGTTATTGCTGAGTGTCTGTGAGCAGGTTATTGCTGAGTGTCTGTGAGCAGGTTATTGCTGAGTGTGAGCAGGTTATTGCTGAGTGTGAGCAGGTTATTGCTGAGTGTCTGTGAGCAGGTTATTGCTGAGTGTCTGTGAGCAGGTTATTGCTGAGTGTCTTGTGAGCAGGTTATTGCTGAGTGTCTGTGAGCAGGTTATTGCTGAGTGTCTGTGAGCAGGTTATTGCTGAGTGTCCGTGAGCAGGTTATTGCTGAGTGTCTGTGAGCAGGTTATTGCTGAGTGTCTGTGAGCAGGTTATTGCTGAGTGTCTGTGAGCAGGTTATTGCTGAGTGTCTGTGAGCAGGTTATTGCTGAGTGTCTGTGAGCAGGTTATTGCTGAGTGTCTGTGAGCAGGTTATTGCTGAGTGTCTGTGAGCAGGTTATTGCTGAGTGTCTGTGAGCAGGTTATTGCTGAGTGTCTGTGAGCAGGTTATTGCTGAGTGTCTGTGAGCAGGTTATTGCTGAGTGTCTGTGAGCAGGTTATTGCTGAGTATCTGTGAGCAGGTTATTGCTGAGCGTCTGTGAGCAGGTTATTGCTGAGTGTCTGTGAGCAGGTTATTGCTGAGTGTCTGTGAGCAGGTTATTGCTGAGTGTGAGCAGGTTATTGCTGAGTGTCTGTGAGCAGGTTATTGCTGAGTGTGAGCAGGTTATTGCTGAGTGTCTGTGAGCAGGTTATTGCTGAGTGTGAGCAGGTTATTGCTGAGTGTCTGTGAGCAGGTTATTGCTGAGTGTCTGTGAGCAGGTTATTGCTGAGTGTGAGCAGGTTATTGCTGAGTGTCTGTGAGCAGGTTATTGCTGAGTGTCTGTGAGCAGGTTATTGCTGAGTGTCTGTGAGCAGGTTATTGCTGAGTGTCTGTGAGCAGGTTATTGCTGAGTGTCTGTGAGCAGGTTATTGCTGAGTGTCTGTGAGCAGATTATTGCTGAGTGTCTGTGAGCAGGTTATTGCTGAGTGTCTGTGAGCAGGTTATTGCTGAGTGTCTGTGAGCAGGTTATTGCTGAGTGTGAGCAGGTTATTGCTGAGTATCTGTGAGCAGGTTATTGCTGAGTGTCTGTGAGCAGGTTATTGCTGAGTGTCTGTGAGCAGGTTATTGCTGAGTGTCTGTGAGCAGGTTATTGCTGAGTGTCTGTGAGCAGGTTATTGCTGAGTGTCTGTGAGCAGGTTATTGCTGAGTGTCTGTGAGCAGGTTATTGCTGAGTGTGTGTGAGCAGGTTATTGCTGAGTGTCTGTGAGCAGGTTATTGCTGAGTGTCTGTGAGCAGGTTATTGCTGAGTGTCTGTGAGCAGGTTATTGCTGAGTGTCTGTGAGCAGGTTATTGCTGAGTGTCTGTGAGCAGGTTATTGCTGAGTGTCTGTGAGCAGGTTATTGCTGAGTGTCTGTGAGCAGGTTATTGCTGAGTGTCTGTGAGCAGGTTATTGCTGAGTGTCTGTGAGCAGGTTATTGCTGAGTGTCTGTGAGCAGGTTATTGCTGAGTGTCTGTGAGCAGGTTATTGCTGAGTGTCTGTGAGCAGGTTATTGCTGAGTGTCTGTGAGCAGGTTATTGCTGAGAGTCTGTGAGCAGGTTATTGCTGAGTGTCTGTGAGCAGGTTATTGCTGAGTGTCTGTGAGCAGGTTATTGCTGAGTGTCTGTGAGCAGGTTATTGCTGAGTGTCTGTGAGCAGGTTATTGCTGAGTGTCTGTGAGCAGGTTATTGCTGAGTGTCTGTGAGCAGGTTATTGCTGAGTGTCTGTGAGCAGGTTATTGCTGAGTGTCTGTGAGCAGGTTATTGCTGAGTGTCTGTGAGCAGGTTATTGCTGAGTGTCTGTGAGCAGGTTATTGCTGTGTCTGTGAGCAGGTTATTGCTGAGTGTCTGTGAGCAGGTTATTGCTGAGTGTCTGTGAGCAGGTTATTGCTGAGTGTCTGTGAGCAGGTTATTGCTGAGTGTGAGCAGGTTATTGCTGAGTATCTGTGAGCAGGTTATTGCTGAGTGTCTGTGAGCAGGTTATTGCTGAGTGTCTGTGAGCAGGTTATTGCTGAGTGTCTGTGAGCAGGTTATTGCTGAGTGTCTGTGAGCAGGTTATTGCTGAGTGTCTGTGAGCAGGTTATTGCTGAGTGTCTGTGAGCAGGTTATTGCTGAGTGTCTGTGAGCAGGTTATTGCTGAGTGTCTGTGAGCAGGTTATTGCTGAGTGTCTGTGAGCAGGTTATTGCTGAGTGTCTGTGAGCAGGTTATTGCTGAGTGTCTGTGAGCAGGTTATTGCTGAGTGTCTGTGAGCAGGTTATTGCTGAGTGTCTGTGAGCAGGTTATTGCTGAGTGTCTGTGAGCAGGTTATTGCTGAGTGTCTGTGAGCAGGTTATTGCTGAGTGTCTGTGAGCAGGTTATTGCTGAGTGTCTGTGAGCAGGTTATTGCTGAGTGTCTGTGAGCAGGTTATTGCTGAGTGTCTGTGAGCAGGTTATTGCTGAGTGTCTGTGAGCAGGTTATTGCTGAGTGTCTGTGAGCAGGTTATTGCTGAGTGTCTGTGAGCAGGTTATTGCTGGTGTCGTGAGCAGGTTATTGCTGAGTGTCTGTGAGCAGGTTATTGCTGAGTGTCTGTGAGCAGGTTATTGCTGAGTGTCTGTGAGCAGGTTATTGCTGAGTGTGAGCAGGTTATTGCTGAGTATCTGTGAGCAGGTTATTGCTGAGTGTCTGTGAGCAGGTTATTGCTGAGTGTCTGTGAGCAGGTTATTGCTGAGTGTCTGTGAGCAGGTTATTGCTGAGAGTCTGTGAGCAGGTTATTGCTGAGTGTCTGTGAGCAGGTTATTGCTGAGTGTCTGTGAGCAGGTTATTGCTGAGTGTCTGTGAGCAGGTTATTGCTGAGTGTCTGTGAGCAGGTTATTGCTGAGTGTCTGTGAGCAGGTTATTGCTGAGTGTCTGTGAGCAGGTTATTGCTGAGTGTCTGTGAGCAGGTTATTGCTGAGTGTCTGTGAGCAGGTTATTGCTGAGTGTCTGTGAGCAGGTTATTGCTGAGTGTCTGTGAGCAGGTTATTGCTGAGTGTCTGTGAGCAGGTTATTGCTGAGTGTCTGTGAGCAGGTTATTGCTGAGTGTCTGTGAGCAGGTTATTGCTGAGTGTCTGTGAGCAGGTTATTGCTGAGTGTCTGTGAGTAGGTTATTGCTGAGTGTCTGTGAGCAGGTTATTGCTGAGTGTCTGTGAGCAGGTTATTGCTGAGTGTCTGTGAGCAGGTTATTGCTGAGTGTCTGTGAGCAGGTTATTGCTGAGTGTCTGTGAGCAGGTTATTGCTGAGTGTCTGTGAGCAGGTTATTGCTGAGTGTCTGTGAGCAGGTTATTGCTGAGTGTCTGTGAGCAGGTTATTGCTGAGTGTCTGTGAGCAGGTTATTGCTGAGTGTCTGTGAGCAGGTTATTGCTGAGTGTCTGTGAGCAGGTTATTGCTGAGTGTCTGTGAGCAGGTTATTGCTGAGTGTCTGTGAGCAGGTTATTGCTGAGTGTCTGTGAGCAGGTTATTGCTGAGTGTCTGTGAGCAGGTTATTGCTGAGGTCTGTGGGCAGGTTATTGCTGAGTGTCTGTGAGCAGGTTATTGCTGAGTGTCTGTGAGCAGGTTATTGCTGAGTGTCTGTGAGCAGGTTATTGCTGAGTGTCTGTGAGCAGGTTATTGCTGAGTGTCTGTGAGCAGGTTATTGCTGAGTGTCTGTGAGCAGGTTATTGCTGAGTGTCTGTGAGCAGGTTATTGCTGAGTGTCTGTGAGCAGGTTATTGCTGAGTGTCTGTGAGCAGGTTATTGCTGAGTGTCTGTGAGCAGGTTATTGCTGAGTGTCTGTGAGCAGGTTATTGCTGAGTGTCTGTGAGCAGGTTATTGCTGAGTGTCTGTGAGCAGGTTATTGCTGAGTGTCTGTGAGCAGGGTATTGCTGGTGTCTGTGAGCAGGTTATTGCTGAGTGTCTGTGAGCAGGTTATTGCTGAGTGTCTGTGAGCAGGTTATTGCTGAGTGTCTGTGAGCAGGTTATTGCTGAGTGTGAGCAGGTTATTGCTGAGTATCTGTGAGCAGGTTATTGCTGAGTGTCTGTGAGCAGGTTATTGCTGAGTGTCTGTGAGCAGGTTATTGCTGAGTGTCTGTGAGCAGGTTATTGCTGAGTGTCTGTGAGCAGGTTATTGCTGAGTGTCTGTGAGCAGGTTATTGCTGAGTGTCTGTGAGCAGGTTATTGCTGAGTGTCTGTGAGCAGGTTATTGCTGAGTGTCTGTGAGCAGGTTATTGCTGAGAGTCTGTGAGCAGGTTATTGCTGAGTGTCTGTGAGCAGGTTATTGCTGAGTGTCCGTGAGCAGGTTATTGCTGAGTGTCTGTGAGCAGGTTATTGCTGAGTGTCTGTGAGCAGGTTATTGCTGAGTGTGAGCAGGTTATTGCTGAGTGTCTGTGAGCAGGTTATTGCTGAGTGTGAGCAGGTTATTGCTGAGTGTGAGCAGGTTATTGCTGAGTGTCTGTGAGCAGGTTATTGCTGAGTGTCTGTGAGCAGGTTATTGCTGAGTGTCTGTGAGCAGGTTATTGCTGAGTGTCTGTGAGCAGGTTATTGCTGAGTGTCCGTGAGCAGGTTATTGCTGAGTGTCTGTGAGCAGGTTATTGCTGAGCGTCTGTGAGCAGGTTATTGCTGAGTGTCTGTGAGCAGGTTATTGCTGAGTGTCTGTGAGCAGGTTATTGCTGAGTGTCTGTGAGCAGGTTATTGCTGAGTGTCTGTGAGCAGGTTATTGCTGAGTGTCTGTGAGCAGGTTATTGCTGAGTGTCTGTGAGCAGGTTATTGCTGAGTGTCTGTGAGCAGGTTATTGCTGAGTGTCTGTGAGCAGGTTATTGCTGAGTGTCTGTGAGCAGGTTATTGCTGAGTGTCTGTGAGCAGGTTATTGCTGAGTGTCTGTGAGCAGGTTATTGCTGAGTGTCTGTGAGCAGGTTATTGCTGAGTGTCTGTGAGCAGGTTATTGCTGAGTGTCTGTGAGCAGGTTATTGCTGAGTGTCTGTGAGCAGGTTATTGCTGAGTGTCTGTGAGCAGGTTATTGCTGAGTGTCTGTGAGCAGGTTATTGCTGAGTGTCTGTGAGCAGGTTATTGCTGAGTGTCTGTGAGCAGGTTATTGCTGTGTGTGAGCAGGTTATTGCTGAGTGTCTGTGAGCAGGTTATTGCTGAGTGTGAGCAGGTTATTGCTGAGTGTCTGTGAGCAGGTTATTGCTGAGTGTCTGTGAGCAGGTTATTGCTGTGTGTGAGCAGGTTATTGCTGAGTGTCTGTGAGCAGGTTATTGCTGAGTGTCTGTGAGCAGGTTATTGCTCAGTGTCTGTGAGCAGGTTATTGCTGAGTGTCTGTGAGCAGGTTATTGCTGAGTGTCTGTGAGCAGGTTATTGCTGAGTGTCTGTGAGCAGGTTATTGCTGAGTGTCTGTGAGCAGGTTATTGCTGAGTGTCTGTGAGCAGGTTATTGCTGAGTGTGCTGTGAGCAGGTTATTGCTGAGTGTGAGCAGGTTATTGCTGAGTGTCTGTGAGCAGGTTATTGCTGAGTGTCTGTGAGCAGGTTATTGCTGAGTGTCTGTGAGCAGGTTATTGCTGAGTGTCTGTGAGCAGGTTATTGCTGAGTGTCTGTGAGCAGGTTATTGCTGAGTGTCTGTGAGCAGGTTATTGCTGAGTGTCTGTGAGCAGGTTATTGCTGAGTGTCTGTGAGCAGGTTATTGCTGAGGTCTGTGAGCAGGTTATTGCTGAGTGTCTGTGAGCAGGTTATTGCTGAGTGTCTGTGAGCAGGTTATTGCTGAGTGTCTGTGAGCAGGTTATTGCTGAGTGTCTGTGAGCAGGTTATTGCTGAGTGTCTGTGAGCAGGTTATTGCTGAGTGTCTGTGAGCAGGTTATTGCTGAGTGTCTGTGAGCAGGTTATTGCTGAGTGTCTGTGAGCAGGTTATTGCTGAGTGTCTGTGAGCAGGTTATTGCTGAGTGTCTGTGAGCAGGTTATTGCTGAGTGTCTGTGAGCAGGTTATTGCTGTGTGTGAGCAGGTTATTGCTGAGTGTCTGTGAGCAGGTTATTGCTGAGTGTCTGTGAGCAGGTTATTGCTGAGTGTCTGTGAGCAGGTTATTGCTGAGTGTCTGTGAGCAGGTTATTGCTGAGTGTCTGTGAGCAGGTTATTGCTGAGTGTCTGTGAGCAGGTTATTGCTGAGTGTCTGTGAGCAGGTTATTGCTGAGTGTCTGTGAGCAGGTTATTGCTGAGTGTCTGTGAGCAGGTTATTGCTGAGTGTCTGTGAGCAGGTTATTGCTGAGTGTCTGTGAGCAGGTTATTGCTGAGTGTCTGTGAGCAGGTTATTGCTGAGTGTCTGTGAGCAGGTTATTGCTGAGTGTCTGTGAGCAGGTTATTGCTGAGTGTCTGTGAGCAGGTTATTGCTGAGTGTCTGTGAGCAGGTTATTGCTGAGTGTCTGTGAGCAGGTTATTGCTGAGTGTCTGTGAGCAGGTTATTGCTGAGTGTCTGTGAGCAGGTTATTGCTGAGTGTCTGTGAGCAGGTTATTGCTGAGTGTCTGTGAGCAGGTTATTGCTGAGTGTCTGTGAGCAGGTTATTGCTGAGTGTCTGTGAGCAGGTTATTGCTGAGTGTCTGTGAGCAGGTTATTGCTGAGTGTCTGTGAGCAGGTTATTGCTGAGTGTCTGTGAGCAGGTTATTGCTGAGTGTCTGTGAGCAGGTTATTGCTGAGTGTCTGTGAGCAGGTTATTGCTGAGTGTCTGTGAGCAGGTTATTGCTGAGTGTCTGTGAGCAGGTTATTGCTGAGTGTCTGTGAGCAGGTTATTGCTGAGTGTCTGTGAGCAGGTTATTGCTGAGTGTCTGTGAGCAGGTTATTGCTGAGTGTCTGTGAGCAGGTTATTGCTGAGTGTCTGTGAGCAGGTTATTGCTGAGTGTCTGTGAGCAGGTTATTGCTGAGTGTCTGTGAGCAGGTTATTGCTGAGTGTCTGTGAGCAGGTTATTGCTGAGTGTCTGTGAGCAGGTTATTGCTGAGTGTCTGTGAGCAGGTTATTGCTGAGTGTCTGTGAGCAGGTTATTGCTGAGTGTCTGTGAGCAGGTTATTGCTGAGTGTCTGTGAGCAGGTTATTGCTGAGTGTCTGTGAGCAGGTTATTGCTGAGTGTCTGTGAGCAGGTTATTGCTGAGTGTCTGTGAGCAGGTTATTGCTGAGTGTCTGTGAGCAGGTTATTGCTGAGTGTCTGTGAGCAGGTTATTGCTGAGTGTCTGTGAGCAGGTTATTGCTGAGTGTCTGTGAGCAGGTTATTGCTGAGTGTCTGTGAGCAGGTTATTGCTGAGTGTCTGTGAGCAGGTTATTGCTGAGTGTCTGTGAGCAGGTTATTGCTGAGTGTCTGTGAGCAGGTTATTGCTGAGTGTCTGTGAGCAGGTTATTGCTGAGTGTCTGTGAGCAGGTTATTGCTGAGTGTCTGTGAGCAGGTTATTGCTGAGTGTGAGCAGGTTATTGCTGAGTGTCTGTGAGCAGGTTATTGCTGAGTGTCTGTGAGCAGGTTATTGCTGAGTGTCTGTGAGCAGGTTATTGCTGAGTGTCTGTGAGCAGGTTATTGCTGAGTGTCTGTGAGCAGGTTATTGCTGAGTGTCTGTGAGCAGGTTATTGCTGAGTGTCTGTGAGCAGGTTATTGCTGAGTGTCTGTGAGCAGGTTATTGCTGAGGTCTGTGAGCAGGTTATTGCTGAGTGTCTGTGAGCAGGTTATTGCTGAGTGTCTGTGAGCAGGTTATTGCTGAGTGTCTGTGAGCAGGTTATTGCTGAGTGTCTGTGAGCAGGTTATTGCTGAGTGTCCTGTGAGCAGGTTATTGCTGAGTGTCTGTGAGCAGGTTATTGCTGAGTGTCTGTGAGCAGGTTATTGCTGAGTGTGAGCAGGTTATTGCTGAGTGTCGTGAGCAGGTTATTGCTGAGTGTCTGTGAGCAGGTTATTGCTGAGTGTCTGTGAGCAGGTTATTGCTGAGTGTCTGTGAGCAGGTTATTGCTGAGTGTCTGTGAGCAGGTTATTGCTGAGTGTCTGTGAGCAGGTTATTGCTGAGTGTCTGTGAGCAGGTTATTGCTGAGTGTCTGTGAGCAGGTTATTGCTGAGTGTGAGCAGGTTATTGCTGAGTGTCTGTGAGCAGGTTATTGCTGAGTGTCTGTGAGCAGGTTATTGCTGAGTGTCTGTGAGCAGGTTATTGCTGAGTGTCCGTGAGCAGGTTATTGCTGAGTGTCTGTGAGCAGGTTATTGCTGAGTGTCTGTGAGCAGGTTATTGCTGAGTGTGAGCAGGTTATTGCTGAGTGTCAGTGAGCAGGTTATTGCTGAGTGTGAGCAGGTTATTGCTGAGTGTCTGTGAGCAGGTTATTGCTGAGTGTCTGTGAGCAGGTTATGGCTGAGTGTCTGTGAGCAGGTTATGGCTGAGTGTCTGTGAGCAGGTTATTGCTGAGTGCCTGTGAGCAGGTTATTGCTGAGTGTCTGTGAGCAGGTTATTGCTGAGTGTGAGCAGGTTATTGCTGAGTGTGAGCAGGTTATTGCTGAGTGTCTGTGAGCAGGTTATTGCTGAGTGTCTGTGAGCAGGTTATTGCTGAGCGTCCGTGAGCAGGTTATTGCTGAGTGTCCGTGAGCAGGTTATTGCTGAGTGTCCGTGAGCAGGTTATTGCTGAGTGTGAGCAGGTTATTGCTGAGTGTCTGTGAGCAGGTTATTGCTGAGTGTCTGTGAGCAGGTTATTGCTGAGTGTGAGCAGGTTATTGCTGAGTGTCTGTGAGCAGGTTATTGCTGAGTGTCTGTGAGCAGGTTATTGCTGAGTGTCCGTGAGCAGGTTATTGCTGAGTGTCTGTGAGCAGGTTATTGCTGAGTGTCTGTGAGCAGGTTATTGCTGAGTGTCTGTGAGCAGGTTATTGCTGAGTGTCTGTGAGCAGGTTATTGCTGAGTGTCCGTGAGCAGGTTATTGCTGAGTGTCTGTGAGCAGGTTATTGCTGAGTGTCCGTGAGCAGGTTATTGCTGAGTGTGAGCAGGTTATTGCTGAGTGTCTGTGAGCAGGTTATTGCTGAGTGTCTGTGAGCAGGTTATTGCTGAGTGTCTGTGAGCAGGTTATTGCTGAGTGTCTGTGAGCAGGTTATTGCTGAGTGTCTGTGAGCAGGTTATTGCTGAGTGTCTGTGAGCAGGTTATTGCTGAGTGTCTGTGAGCAGGTTATTGCTGAGTGTCTGTGAGCAGGTTATTGCTGAGTGTCTGTGAGCAGGTTATTGCTGAGCGTCTGTGAGCAGGTTATTGCTGAGTGTCTGTGAGCAGGTTATTGCTGAGTGTCCGTGAGCAGGTTATTGCTGAGTGTCTGTGAGCAGGTTATTGCTGAGTGTCTGTGAGCAGGTTATTGCTGAGTGTCTGTGAGCAGGTTACTGCTGAGTGTCTGTGAGCAGGTTATTGCTGAGGGTGAGCAGGTTATTGCTGAGTGTCTGTGAGCAGGTTATTGCTGAGTGTCTGTGAGCAGGTTATTGCTGAGTGTCTGTGAGCAGGTTATTGCTGAGTGTCTGTGAGCAGGTTATTGCTGAGTGTCTGTGAGCAGGTTATTGCTGAGTGTCTGTGAGCAGGTTATTGCTGAGTGTCTGTGAGCAGGTTATTGCTGAGTGTCTGTGAGCAGGTTATTGCTGAGTGTCTGTGAGCAGGTTATTGCTGAGTGTCTGTGAGCAGGTTATTGCTGAGTGTCTGTGAGCAGGTTATTGCTGAGTGTGAGCAGGTTATTGCTGAGTGTCTGTGAGCAGGTTATTGCTGAGTGTCTGTGAGCAGGTTATTGCTGAGTGTCTGTGAGCAGGTTATTGCTGAGTGTCTGTGAGCAGGTTATTGCTGAGTGTCTGTGAGCAGGTTATTGCTGAGTGTCTGTGAGCAGGTTATTGCTGAGTGTGAGCAGGTTATTGCTGAGTGTCTGTGAGCAGGTTATTGCTGAGTGTCTGTGAGCAGGTTATTGCTGAGTGTCCGTGAGCAGGTTATTGCTGAGTGTCTGTGAGCAGGTTATTGCTGATTGTCTGTGAGCAGGTTATTGCTGAGTGTGAGCAGGTTATTGCTGAGTGTCTGTGAGCAGGTTATTGCTGAGTGTCTGTGAGCAGGTTATTGCTGAGTGTCTGTGAGCAGGTTATTGCTGAGTGTCTGTGAGCAGGTTATTGCTGAGTGTCTGTGAGCAGGTTATTGCTGAGTGTCTGTGAGCAGGTTATTGCTGAGTGTCTGTGAGCAGGTTATTGCTGAGTGTCAGTGAGCAGGTTATTGCTGAGTGTCTGTGAGCAGGTTATTGCTGAGTGTCTGTGAGCAGGTTATTGCTGAGTGTCTGTGAGCAGGTTATTGCTGAGTGTCTGTGAGCAGGTTATTGCTGAGTGTCTGTGAGCAGGTTACTGCTGAGTGTCTGTGAGCAGGTTATTGCTGAGTGTGAGCAGGTTATTGCTGAGTGTCTGTGAGCAGGTTATTGCTGAGTGTCTGTGAGCAGGTTATTGCTGAGTGTCTGTGAGCAGGTTATTGCTGAGTGTCTGTGAGCAGGTTATTGCTGAGTGTCTGTGAGCAGGTTATTGCTGAGTGTCTGTGAGCAGGTTATTGCTGAGTGTGAGCAGGTTATTGCTGAGTGTCTGTGAGCAGGTTATTGCTGAGTGTCTGTGAGCAGGTTATTGCTGAGTGTCTGTGAGCAGGTTATTGCTGATTGTCTGTGAGCAGGTTATTGCTGAGTGTGAGCAGGTTATTGCTGAGTGTCTGTGAGCAGGTTATTGCTGAGTGTCTGTGAGCAGGTTATTGCTGAGTGTCTGTGAGCAGGTTATTGCTGAGTGTCTGTGAGCAGGTTATTGCTGAGTGTCTGTGAGCAGGTTATTGCAGAGTGTGAGCAGGTTATTGCTGAGTGTCTGTGAGCAGGTTATTGCTGAGTGTCTGTGAGCAGGTTATTGCTGAGTGTGAGCAGGTTATTGCTGAGTGTCTGTGAGCAGGTTATTGCTGAGTGTCTGTGAGCAGGTTATTGCTGAGTGTGAGCAGGTTATTGCTGAGTGTGAGCAGGTTATTGCTGAGTGTCTGTGAGCAGGTTATTGCTGAGTGTCTGTGAGCAGGTTATTGCTGAGTGTCTGTGAGCAGGTTATTGCTGATTGTCTGTGAGCAGGTTATTGCTGAGTGTGAGCAGGTTATTGCTGAGTGTCAGTGAGCAGGTTATTGCTGAGTGTCTGTGAGCAGGTTATTGCTGAGTGTCAGTGAGCAGGTTATTGCTGAGTGTCTGTGAGCAGGTTATTGCTGAGTGTCTGTGAGCAGGTTATTGCTGAGCGTCTGTGAGCAGGTTATTGCTGAGTGTCTGTGAGCAGGTTATTGCTGAGTGTCCGTGAGCAGGTTATTGCTGAGTGTCTGTGAGCAGGTTATTGCTGAGTGTCTGTGAGCAGGTTATTGCTGAGTGTCTGTGAGCAGGTTACTGCTGAGTGTCTGTGAGCAGGTTATTGCTGAGTGTGAGCAGGTTATTGCTGAGTGTCTGTGAGCAGGTTATTGCTGAGTGTCTGTGAGCAGGTTATTGCTGAGTGTCTGTGAGCAGGTTATTGCTGAGTGTCTGTGAGCAGGTTATTGCTGAGTGTCTGTGAGCAGGTTATTGCTGAGTGTCTGTGAGCAGGTTATTGCTGAGTGTCTGTGAGCAGGTTATTGCTGAGTGTCTGTGAGCAGGTTATTGCTGAGTGTCTGTGAGCAGGTTATTGCTGAGTGTGAGCAGGTTATTGCTGAGTGTCTGTGAGCAGGTTATTGCTGAGTGTCTGTGAGCAGGTTATTGCTGAGTGTCTGTGAGCAGGTTATTGCTGATTGTCTGTGAGCAGGTTATTGCTGAGTGTGAGCAGGTTATTGCTGAGTGTCTGTGAGCAGGTTATTGCTGAGTGTCTGTGAGCAGGTTATTGCTGAGTGTCTGTGAGCAGGTTATTGCTGAATGTCTGTGAGCAGGTTATTGCTGAGTGTCTGTGAGCAGGTTATTGCAGAGTGTGAGCAGGTTATTGCTGAGTGTCTGTGAGCAGGTTATTGCTGAGTGTCTGTGAGCAGGTTATTGCTGAGTGTGAGCAGGTTATTGCTGAGTGTCTGTGAGCAGGTTATTGCTGAGTGTCTGTGAGCAGGTTATTGCTGAGTGTGAGCAGGTTATTGCTGAGTGTCTGTGAGCAGGTTATTGCTGAGTGTCTGTGAGCAGGTTATTGCTGAGTGTGAGCAGGTTATTGCTGAGTGTCTGTGAGCAGGTTATTGCTGAGTGTCTGTGAGCAGGTTATTGCTGAGTGTCTGTGAGCAGGTTATTGCTGAGTGTCTGTGAGCAGGTTATTGCTGAGTGTCTGTGAGCAGGTTATTGCTGAGTGTCTGTGAGCAGGTTATTGCTGAGTGTCTGTGAGCAGGTTATTGCTGAGTGTCTGTGAGCAGGTTATTGCTGAGTGTCTGTGAGCAGGTTGTTGCTGAGTGTCTGTGAGCAGGTTATTGCTGAGTGTCTGTGAGCAGGTTATTGCTGAGTGTCTGTGAGCAGGTTATTGCTGAGTGTCTGTGAGCAGGTTATTGCTGAGTGTCTGTGAGCAGGTTATTGCTGAGTGTCTGTGAGCAGGTTATTGCTGAGTGTCTGTGAGCAGGTTATTGCTGAGTGTCTGTGAGCAGGTTATTGCTGAGTGTCTGTGAGCAGGTTATTGCTGAGTGTCTGTGAGCAGGTTATTGCTGAGTGTCTGTGAGCAGGTTATTGCTGAGTGTCTGTGAGCAGGTTATTGCTGAGTGTCTGTGAGCAGGTTATTGCTGAGTGTCTGTGAGCAGGTTATTGCTGAGTGTCTGTGAGCAGGTTATTGCTGAGTGTCTGTGAGCAGGTTATTGCTGAGTAAGTGCTGCTTGATAGCCCTGTTGATGACTCTTCCCATCACTTTGCTGATGATGGAGATGAGACTGATAGGGCGGGAATTGGCTGGGTTGGATTTGACCTGTTTCTTGTGTACAGGACACACCTGGGCAATTTTCCACATTGTCGGGTAGATGCCAGTGTTGTTGCTGTACTGGAACGATGTTACAGAGCAACAACTGAGCATTCAATAGCCTCGAGGGAGAGCCGCCTAATTGTAGTAATGTTGAGTTAAACTGCGCGGCTGAGAAAGGTAGTTTACTGTGTGCCAACTTCACTTTTCTTTCATCTGTGATCTCTGGTTATTTATAATTGTGCCGGGGGCAGCACGGTAGGGGTATCGCAGTGGTTAGCACTGCTGCCTCAGCGCCGACGTCCCTGGTTCGATTCCCGGCTTGGGTCACAGTCTGTGCGGAGTCTGCACGTTCTCCCCGTGTGTGCGTGGGTTTCCTCCGGGTGCTCCGGTTTCCTCCCACAGTCCAAAGATGTGCAGGTTAGGTGGATTGGCCAGGCTAAATTACCCCTTGGTGTCTGAAAAAAAAGGTTAGGAGGGGTTATTGGGTTACGGGGAAAGGATGGAAGTGAGGGCTTATGTGGGTGGTGCAGGTACGATGGGCCAAATGGCCTCCTTCTGCAATGTATGTTCTACATTCTATGCGCAGGGTAGGTGGATTGGCTACGCTAAATTGCCCCTTAATTAGAAAAAAAAAGGGTACTCTAAATTTTTTTTAAAAATTATGATTGTGCCACTGCAAACAATTTTGTTTCATTTATTTGTTTGTTTATTTATTTATCTATTTATTTATTATGCCAACACCATCCATAATTTCTCACTGCTTTACAACAAAGTTTAGTCACTGTTATGTAGAAAATGGGGCAGCCACTTTGCAGAAAGATCTCACAAACACTATAATATTCTGTTTCAGTGCAGCATTCCCTCAGTACTGACCCTCTGACAGTGCGGCACTCCCTCAGTACTGACCCTCTGACAGTGCGGCACTCCCTCAGTACTGACCCTCTGACAGTGCAGCACCCCCTCAGTACTGACCCTCTGACAGTGCAGCATTCCCTCAGTACTGACCCTCTGACAGTGCGGCACTCCCTCAGTACTGACCCTCTGACAGTGCAGCATTCCCTCAGTACTGACCCTCTGACAGTGCGGAGCTCCCTCAGTACTGACCCTCTGACAGCGCAGCACTCCCTCAGTACTGACCCTCTGACAGCGCAGCACTCCCTCAGCACTGGCCCTCTGACAGTGCAGCACTCCCTCAGTACTGACCCTCACAGTGCAGCACTCACTCAGTACTGATCCTCTGACAGTGCGGCACTCCCTCAGTACTGACCCTCTGACAGTGCCGCACTCCCTCATTACTGACCTCTGACAGTGCAGCGCTCCCTAAGCACTGACCCTCCCACGGTGCGACGCTCCCTCAGTACTGACCCTCTGACAGTGCAGCACTCCCTCAGTACTGACCCTCTGACAGTGCAGCACTCCCTCAGCACTGACCCTCTGACAGTGCAGCACTCCCTCAGCACTGACCCTCTGACAGTGCGGCACTCCCTCAGTACTGACCCTCTGACAGTGCGGCACTCCCTCAGTACTGACCCACTGACAGTGCGGCACTCCCTCAGTACTGACCCTCTGACAGTACAGCACTCCCTCAGTACTGACCCTCACAGTGCAGCACTCACTCAGTACTGATCCTCTGACAGTGCCGCACTCCCTCATTACTGACCTCTGACAGTGCAGCACTCCCTCAGTACTGACCCTCTGACAGTGCAGCGCTCCCTAAGCACTGACCCTCCCACAGTGCGACGCTCCCTCAGTACTGACCCTCTGACAGTGCAGCACTCCCTCAGTACTGACCCTCTGACAGTGCAGCACTCCCTCAGTACTGACCCTCTGACAGTGCGGCACTCCCTCAGTACTGACCCTCTGACAGTGCAGCACTCCCTCAGTACTGACCCTCTTGACAGTGCAGCACTCCCTCAGTACTGACCCTCTGACAGTGCAGCACTCCCTCAGTACTGACCCTCTGACAGTGCAGCACTCCCTCAGTACTGACCCTCTGACAGTGCGGCACTCCCTCAGTACTGACCCTCTGACAGTGCGGCACTCCCTCAGTACTGACCCTCTGACAGTGCGGCACTCCCTCAGTACTGACCCTCTGACAGTGTGGCACTCCCTCAGTACTGACCCTCTGACAGTGCAGCACTCCCTCAGTTCTGACAGTGTGACACCCCCTCAGTACTGACCCTCTGACAGTGCGGCACTCCCTCAGTACTGAACTGTGGTCGTAGTGCAGTAAAAAATCAAGTGGATAGCTATGTGGCTTCACAGCTCCAGGTCCCAGGTTCGATTCCAGGATTGGGTCACTGTCTGTGCGGAGTCTGCACGTTCTCCCCGTGTCTGCGTGGGTTTCCCCCGGGAGGTCCGGTTTCCTCCCACAGTGCAAAGATGTGCAGGTTAGGTGGATTGGCCGTGATAAATTACCTTTGTGACCAAAAAGGTTAGGAGGGGTTATTGGGTTACGGGGATAGGGTGGAAGTGAGGGCTTAAGTGGGTTGGTGCAGACTCGATGGGCCGAATGGCCTCCTTCTGCACTGTATATTCTATGTTCTAACAAGATCTGTTACTGCGAAAGAATCTTCCTGTGAGCCATTTCCCCTTTATCTTAAGGAGAATAAGGATAGTCCAGACTCGGCAGTATTTCATTGAGTATGGCAAGGAGCCCTGGAGAAACTGGAGTCAGTGGGAATCAGGGGGGAAACTCTCCGCTGGCTGGAGTCATTCCCGGCACAAAGGAAGATGGTTGTGGTGGTTGGAGGTCAATCATCTCAGCTCCAGGACATCACTGCAGGGGTTCCTCAGGGTCGTGTCCTCAGCCCAACCATCTTCAGCTGCTTCATCAATGACTTGTCTTCTGTGATATGATCGGAAGTGGGGGGATTGTTGAGAACTGCACTATGTCCGTCACCATTCGTTCCTCAGATACTGAAACAATTCGGGTCCAAATGCAGCAAGACCTGGATGATATCCAAGCTTGAGTTACATTTGCGCCATACAAGCCCCAGGCAACGACCATCTCCAACAAGAGAGGATCTAACCATCGCCCCTTGACATTCAATGGCATTACCATCGCTGAATCCCCCACAATCAACATCCTGGGGGTTACCATTGATCAGAAACTGAACTGGACCCAGCCACATTAATACTGTGGCTACCAGGGCAGTTAGAGGCTGGGATTCCTACGGCATGTAGCTAATCTCCTGACCCCCCAAAGCCTGTCCACCATCTACAAGGTACAAGTCAGGAGTGTGATGGAATACTCTCCACTTGCCTGGATGAGAGCAGCTCCAACAACACTCAAGAAGCTCAACACCATCCAGGACAAAGCAGCCCCGCTTGATTGTTCCCCTTTCCACAAACATTCACTCCCTCCACCACTGACGACTGTGGCAGCCGTGTGTCCCATCTACAAGGCTCCTTTGGCAGCACCTCCCAAACCTACGACCACTACCATCTAGAGGGACAAGAGCAGCAGATACCTGGGAATCCCACCACCTGGAGGTTCCCCTCCAAGTCACTCGCTACCTTGAGTTGGAAATAGATCACCGTTCCTTCACCGTCGCTGGGACAAAATCCTGGAATTTCCTCCCTGACAACATTATGGGGGTACCTACACCACAGGGACTGGACTTATTCAGGAAGACGGCTCTCTACCACCTTCTGAAGGGCAACTAGGGATGGGCAATAAATGCTGGCCTAACCAGGCCTGCATCCTGTTAATGATTTTTTTTTTTTTAAAGTACAAAGCTGTACAAAGAAATCTTATTAGGAGCTTCCATCTCACTAAGGAAGCTTTAGACCAATCCACATCCGACAACCTGCTCTGAAAAGTCTGCTGGCATTTTGACACCTGTGATAAATTCCACCTCACCAGCTGAGCCCCTTTACAACATTCTCAAATGATAAACAGCATTCTTAAAGAGAATTTTAATTCACCCTATCACCCAATATTGATGGATCCTTTATAAAAATCCAGGAACCATATCCATACTTTCACCAAAGACTAAGCCGTTGTTTGGAGCAGACCCAGGTTACATTCATTAGTTTTTGAGATATATGATTTACAGGTAAATAGACTAACAGGGTAAAAACATTACATCTGCTCATCTCATTGGAGGAGATGATAGGTTTGAAAGGATCTCGTTGTGACTTGAGTAAACATTTTTTTTGAAAAATATTTTATTGAGGCATTTATATATTTACACATCAAACACAACCATAAAACAAAACGAGCCAACAGGGCTACAAATAATCAAACCAACTAAATACCTAATACCCCGCTCCCCAACTCCCCGACTTCCTTGTTTTAACCCCCCTCCCCCGCTGACATCTGAACTATTCTCAAAGAAGTCGATGATGAGTTTTTACAAGATGAGTTTTGATGGTTTGGCAGGAAAACCGGTTCAGTTTTAACTTTCAAAAGGAAATTGGTTCATTATTTGGAAAGAACGTGAGGCTCGAGGAAAGGACCAAGGGAGTGAATTCATTGGATAGCTCTTTCTAAGGACTAGTATATGCATGATGGGCAAATGGCCTCCTTTGCAGCATCCTTGAGCACGGGTGAGTTCCCAGAGGACTGGAAAATTGCTAATGTTGTCCCTTTGTTTAAGAAGGGTAGCAGGGATAATCCAGGGAATTATAGACCTGTGAGCTTGACGTCAGTGGTAGGAAAACTGTTGGAGAAGATACTGAGGGATAGGATCTATTCACATCTGGAAGAAAATAGACTTATCAGTCATAGGCAGCATGGTTTTGTGCAGGGAAGGTCATGTCTTACAAACCTAATAGAATTCTTTGAGGAAGTGACAAAGTTAATTGATGAGGGAAGGGCTGTAGATGTCATATACATGGACTTTAGTAAGGCGTTTGATAAGGTTTCCCATGGCAGGTTGATGGCAAAAGTGAAGTCGTATGGGGTTCAGGGTGTACTAGCTAGATGGATAAAGAACTGGCTAGGCAACAGGAGACAGAGAGTAGTGGTGGAAGGGAGTGCCTCAAAATGGAGAAGGGTGACTAGTGGTGTTCCACAGGGATCCGTGCTCGGACCACTGTTGTTTGTGATATACATAAATGACCTGGAGGAAGGTATAGGTGGTCTGATTAGCAAGTTTGCAGATGATACTGAGATTGGTGGAGTTGCAGATAGCAAGGAGGACTGTCAGAGAATACAACAAAATATAGACAGATTGGAAAGTTGGGCAGAGAAATGGGAGGTGGAGTTCAATCCAGGCAAATGTGAGGTGATGCATTTTGGAAGGTCTAATTCAAGAGCGGACTATATGGTCAATGGAAGATTCCTGGGGAAAATTGATGTACAGAGAGATCTGGGAGTTCAGGTCCATTGTACCCTGAAGGTGGCAACGCAGGTTGATAGAGTGGTCAAGAAGGCATACAGCATGCTTGCCTTCATCAGACGGGGTATTGAGTACAAGAGTCGGCAGGTCATGTTACAGTTGTATAGGACTTTGGTTAGGCCACATTTGCAATACTGCGTGCAGTTCTGGTCGCCACATTACCAGAAGGATGTGGATGCTTTGGAGAGGGTGCAGAGGAGGTTCACCAGGATGTTGCCTGGTATGGAGGATGCTAGCTATGAAGAAAGGTTGAGTAGATTAGGATTGTTTTCGTTGGAAAGATGGAGGTTGAGGGGGGACCTGATTGAGGTCTACAAAATTATGAGAGGTATGGACAGGGTGGATAGCAACAAGCTTTTTCCAAGAGTGGGGGTGTCAATTACAAGGGGTCACGATTTCAAGGTGAGAGGGGGAAAGTTTAAGGGAGATGTGCGTGGAAAGTTTTTTACACAGAGGGTGGTGGGTGCCTGGAACGCTTTGCCAGCGGAGGTGGTAGAGGTGGGCACGATAGCATCATTTAAGAGGCATCTAGACAGGTATATGAACGGGTGGCAACAGAGGGAAGTAGACCTTGGAAAATAGGAGACAGGTTTAGATAAAGGATCTGGATCGGCGCAGGCTGGGAGGGCCGAAGGGCCTGTTCCTGTGCTGTAATTTTCTTTGTTCTCTTTGTTCTTTGTGTTCTGTGGAGGGGGGGGCGGGGCTATGTGATTGAGGGTTCCATATAAACGCAAGTTCTTCTTTCCAATTGCCCACAGTTCGGGAGATGGTGACTCGACCCTACCAGACCCAGTCGGATAGTTTCTACTTTGTGGATAACAAGCTGGTGATGCACAACAAGGCCGACTATGCCTATGGAAACGGGCCATGAGAAGGCGGCCAGGTCTTTGCTACTTCCGACTCCAGAGCATCTACCTTGGGGAGGCCAAGTCTGCAGAACGCCAAGAGCATCAAAGGGAATGCCAAGACTGTGACCCTCTGGTTAACCACAATCTCACTCTTAACATGACTAACCCCGCTTCTAATTGCGTGCTAACTTGAACCAATTGGGATAACCCTTCAAATGGCACCATTCGTTCCCATTTCATCATGAATATTATTTTTAAATGACCTGCATTTCAAGGTTGAAGGTCAGAGTTCACATTCCAGCATTGACCAACCCCCTCCACCCGAGAGACAGCGAGCTGCCTGGCTCCCTGAATGGGGGAGGGGGGGGGGGTGGCTTCACAATAGCTGATAGTTTGACCCATCAGTCTCCTCTCCTCCCGTGTGTCTGCTCAAACTGCTGTTCACAGCCCGTCCCCCCCCCCCCCCACACCTTAGTCCTAATTCCTGGAGAGACCCCAGGATACAGAAGGGAAACTGCTTGAAATAAATTAAATTTGTACACCAGTAAATCTTAGCCCATTGATGAGCCAGTTTCAATTCTTGACTCAGCTCGGTTTTGAATCAAATTCACATCGAGTATGTCCTTATTTAATTTGAGAATCTGTCCTCGATCAAGATGTCCAACACTGGGATTTAAATAGAGATTGGTGTTTAGTTTTCCAGTGATCTGTCAGGAGTCTGCAGGTTCTGCTGCTTGGTGTTCCCTGTGTGTGTCTGTGTGTGTGTTTTATTTGTTTAATTTATGGTAGACCCGACCCCACAGCAGAGCAGTCACACGAGCAGGGCCGGATCGAGCGTTTAGTGTATTCCAGGTGCTCCACCATCACCCCTGTTTTTAGAGCTTGATCGTTGACACTTGAATTAAGTATTTATTTTTTAAGTAGAAACTGAATGGCAAGGAACAAAGTCAATTTGTTTTCCCAATCCTTTGTGCTGGTTGGTTTTATTTGTCAGTCCGTGAGGATTTGTTGAGATCTGTAATATTATATTGAGTTTCTCGCTCTCTGATGTTAAGGTGTTGAATGCTGTGTCATCTGAACGATTTCTCAACAGATGTATAAAAAAAATTCAAAAAGAGGCCCCCAGTGTTATATCTTTGCAGTTTTGTCTTTATTCTGTCTGTGTGTTTCTGGGCTGGGTGGGGGAAGAGAGATATCGCTGCCCACCCCACCGGGCTCCTCCCCATGGGGATATCTCTCTGTCTGCGCCACCCGGCCCCTCCCCAGGGGGATATCTCTCTGTCTACGCCACCCGGCCCCTCCCCAGGGGGATATCTCTCTGTCTACCCCACCCGGCCCCTCCCCATGGCGATATCTCTCTGTCTACACCACCCGGCCCCTCCCCATGGGGATATCTCTCTGTCTAAGCCACCCGGCCCCTCCCCATGGGGATATCTCTCTGTCTAAGCCACCCAGCCCCTCCCCATGGGGATATCTCTCTATCTACCCCACCCGGCCCCTCCCCATGGGGATATCTCTCTGTCTACCCCACCCGGCCCCTCCCCATGGGGATATCTAGCTGTCTACCCCACCCGGCCCCTCCCCATGGGGATATCTCTCTGTCTACCCCACCCGGCCTCTCCCCAGGGGGATATCTCTCTGTTTACCCCACCCGGCCCCTCCCCATGGGGATATCTCTCTGTCTACCCCACCCGGCCCCTCCCCAGGGGGATATCTCTCTGTCTACCCCACCCGGCCCCTCCCCAGGGGGATATCTCTCTGTCTGCCCCACCCGGCCCCTCCCCAGGGGGATATCTCTCTGACTACCCCACCCGGCCCCTCCCCATGGGGATATCTCTCTGTCTACCCCACCCGGCCCCTCCCCATGGGGTTATCTCTCTGTCTACCCCACCCGGCCCCTCCCCATGGGGATATCTCTCTGCCCACCCCACCCGGCCCCTCCCCATGGGGATATCCCTCCGCCCGGCCCCTCCCCATGGGGATATCTCTCTCTCTACCCCACCCGGCCCCTCCCCAGGGGGATATCTCTCTGTCTACCCTACCCGGCCCCTCCCCATGGCGATATCTCTCTGTCTACACCACCCGGCCCCTCCCCATGGGGTTATCTCTCTGTCTACCCCACCCGCCCCTCCCCATGGCGATATCTCTCTGTCTACCCCACCCGGCCCCTCCCCAGGGGGATATCTCTCTGTCTACCCTACCCGGCCCCTCCCCATGGCGATATCTCTCTGTCTACACCACCCGGCCCCTCCCCATGGGGTTATCTCTCTGTCTACCCCACCCGGCCCCTCCCCATGGCGATATCTCTCTGTCTACCCCACCCGGCCCCTCCCCATGGGGATATCTCTCTGTCTACACCACCCGGCCCCTCCCCATGGGGATATCTCTCTGTCTAAGCCACCCGGCCCCTCCCCATGGGGATATCCCTCCGCCCGGCCCCTCCCCATGGGGATATCTCTCTGTCTACCCCACCCGGCCCTCCCCATGGGGATATCTCTCTGACTACCCCACCCGGCCCCTCCCCATGGGGATATCCCTCCACCCGGCCCCTCCCCATGGGGATATCTCTCTGTCTACCCCACCCGGCCCCTCCCCATGGGGATATCCCTCCGCCCGGCCCCTCCCCATGGGGATATCTCTCTGTCTACCCCACCCGGCCCCTCCCCATGGGGATATCTCTCTGTCTACCCCACCCGGCCCCTCCCCAGGGGGATATCTCTCTGTCTACCCCACCCGGCCCCTCCCCAGGGGGATATCTCTCTGTCTACCCCACCCGGCCCCTCCCCAGGGGGATATCTCTCTGTCTACCCCACCCGGCCCCTCCCCATGGGGATATCTCTCTGTCTACCCCACCCGGCCCCTCCCCATGGCGATATCTCTCTGTCTACCCCACCCGGCCCCTCCCCATGGGGATATCCCTCCGCCCGGCCCCTCCCCATGGGGATATCTCTCTGTCTACCCCACCCGGCCCCTCCCCATGGGGATATCTCTCTGTCTACCCCACCCGGCCCCTCCCCATGGGGATATCTCTCTGACTACCCCACCCGGCCCCTCCCCATGGGGATATCCCTCCACCCGGCCCCTCCCCATGGGGATATCTCTCTGTCTACCCCACCCGGCCCCTCCCATGGGGATATCCCTCCGCCCGGCCCCTCCCCATGGGGATATCCCTCCGCCCGGCCCCTCCCCATGGGGATATCCCTCCACCAGGCCCCTCCCCATGGGGATATCTCTCTGTCTACCCCACCAGGCCCCTCCCCATGGGGATATCTCTCTGTCTACCCCACCCGGCCCCTCCCCATGGGGATATCCCTCCGCCCGGCCCCTCCCCAGGGGGATATCTCTCTGTCTACCCCACCCGGCCCCTCCCCAGGGGGATATCTCTCTGTCTACCCCACCAGGCCCCTCCCCATGGGGATATCTCTCTGTCTACCCCACCCGGCCCCTCCCCATGGCGATATCGCTCCGTCTACCCCACCAGGCCCCTCCCCATGGGGATATCTCTGCCCACCCCACCAGGCCCCTCCCCATGGGGATATCTAGCTGTCTACCCCACCGGCCCCCTCCCCAGGGGGATATCTCTCTGTCTAAGCCACCCGGCCCCTCCCCATGGGGATATCCCTCCGCCCGGCCCCTCCCCAGGGGGATATGTCTGTGTACCTCACCCGGCCCCTCCCCAGGGGGATATGTCTGTGTACCCCACCCGGCCCCTCCCCAGGGGGATATGTCTGTCTACCCCACCAGGCATTGGTGACAAGGGAGTGGAATTTGTGGACAATTAACAGCCGGAGGAAATGACCACTTATTGAAGAGCAGTATTCTGCCCAGCAGAAACCTCCTGGAATCAGCACATCTCTCATCTCCCAAGTGAATATTCAGAAAGAAACTCCTGAATCGGGGCAGCAGGTGTTAGCCCTGCTGCCTCATGGCACTGAGGACCCAGGTTCGATCCCAGCCCTGGGTCACTGTCTGTGTGGAGTTTGCACATTCTCCCCGTGTTTGTGTGGGTTTTGCCCCTGTGTTGAATATAACACGGTAAATTCACACTGTATATTGTAAGTGCAGTAGCGTTACCCGACCACTAGGGGGAGTAGCTCAACTTAAGAACAGTAAAGTTTGATCATGGAATCGGCCCTCCAGCCTGGACGCCTGGAACTCGACCCGCAGGATGCAGAGGCTAAAGAAATCTTCTCCCACTGGCTGCGGTGCTTTAAGGCCTACCTGGCAGAAGTGAGCACAGCCGCAACGACAGAGGAACAGAAGTTAAGTCTACTGCACGCGAGGGTGAGCCACAGAATCTCTACGCAACTAAACTCGGCCGGTTCATATACTGCAGCGCCAGCGATTCTCGATAAAATTTATGTAAGGCCTATTAACGAAGTTTACGCACGCCATGTGTTCACGACTCGCCGCCAGCGGCCTACAGAATCACTCGCCGAATTTTTACGGGAACTCAATAATCTATCTAATGACTAACTATCAAGCGGTTACCGCAGCTGATCACAGAGAACTTGCTGTACGCGATGTTTTTGTAGCGGGCCTCCGGTCTAATTATGTGCGCCAACGGCTGCTGGAAAAGGGCGGTCAAAACCGACCCCCTTGTTGAGAAGGTGCGCCTGCTCCACTCCAACCCCCAGTACGCATTCGTCGAGTTCCCTGACGGCCGTCAGGACACAGTATCCCTCCGGGATCTGGCACCCGCCGGATCCAGCGCCCCCCCTACCCCCACAGAAGGACCCCTAACCCGACACCCCATGCTGCCGCTCCCTAGCCCGCGAGCTCGCTCCACCAGTTCCGCGCACCCACGCCGGCCAGCCTCCAGTCCCGGTCGAACCAGGAGAGTATGAAGCTCGGACACAACCCTCCCTGGAGTCCGCCATCGTACCCCAGCACACAACACCCATCCAGCGACCGCAAGAGGCTGCAACCCCGGTGCTCCGCAGATCACAGCGGACAGTTCAACCACCGGACAGACTGACTTTGTAAACCACCACCCCCGCCGGACTTGATTTTTTTGCAGGGGGTGAATGTGTTGAATATAACATGGTAAATTCACACTGTATATTGTAAGCGCAGTAGTGTTACCCGACCACTAGGGGGAGTAGCTCTGGGAATGCTCAGGAGCTTGTACAGGGCTCCACCCTTGGCTCTGCCCACAACTCCTCCCCCTCGTGCTGCTGTATAAATACCCTTGTCCAGAGTCAGCCTGCAGTTCACAGAGAGTTCATCAACAGGTAACAGGCTGGCTCTGAAGTAAGTTGATTAAAGCCTAGATTCATATCGGAAACACGTGCCTGGTGAATTGGTGGTTCCATCAGCCCCCACAACCCAAAGATGTGCAGGGTAGCTGGATTGGCCACGCTAAATTGCCCCTTAATTGGGAAAAATAATAATTGGGTAATAAAAAAAGAGATAACTCCTGAATTAGTGACATTAGCGAGGTTTGTTCTGTAGAATCTATTGTTTCAGACCCCAGGGTTTGATTATTTCTCCTTCCAGCATTTATCTTTCAATTGATCCCTGAGCTCATTTTGAGATGGTGATGCTTTCTGTCTGGGACCATGGAGGGAGAGACCTCGACCCTGGGGAATTAGTGAGGGAGAGACTTAACCCATTCCAGCTGCCCACCCGCCACTTCATCACCCTGCCTGGGTACTGAGAGGGTGCAAATCAATTAGCAATGAGACTGAGTTTGGGACTCTGAAACATGTAGATTCCTTTCATGCATCATTATTGTAAGGACACTTCCTGTGGCAAAATGTAGGAAGAGGTGGTATGTAAGGGAGCTCACGCTAGAGTCCTTGATTTTTGGCGCTTTTTGCCCGGTTTCCAGGGATAATCTGTGTACAGACTCATCCCGATGGAGAGCTTTTGCAAAAGAATGTAAACAAAAAACCCAAGAAGGAATATTGGGAAGGATGTTGCGAACGTTATTCCTCCTGCAGCGTCGCGCAAGGTGCGGAGTCCATTGGGAGGGAGGATGGTGGAGGCAGGCTTGTAGGGTGGGACTGCGCCTATTACGGTGGATGAGGGGGTAGAGGCTGAATTCAGAAGGCAGTTCAATAAACGCTTTGAACGGCAAAGAGGGGGGATGCTGGAGACCCTTGAGCAGTGGCTGGAGGACATGCTGGCCCCGATAGAGGAGGCTCTAGGGGAAGGAGTCAGAGCAGGAGCGTGGGGAGGTGGTGAAGGGAGTGCAGAATGGTGGGGTTAACTGAGGTCAACAGAGTATTGTGCGCTGATGTTTACGAAGCTGTTGGGGAGGAAGACAACACCACCTTAACCCCCCCCCCCCCACCCCCGAGTTGGATTGGGCCCACCGGTCACTCTGGGTGAATGACTCACCAGGAAGAGAGATATTCTGTTTTCCCAGCTGTCTTGATGGAGAAGGTCCTGGGATGGGCCAGGGAGAAGCACGAGGTGAGGTGGGACGGCAGTGGTATTTGTATATAAGACATAGGAGCAGAATTAGGCCATTTGGCCCATCGAGTCTGCTCCGCCATTCAATCATGGCTGATATTTTCTCATCCCCATTCTCCTGCCTTCTCCCCATAACTCCTGATTCCCATATTAATCAATAACCTATCTATCTCTGTGTTAGGGAGGCATGGTAGCACAGTGATTAGCACTGTTGCTTAACAGTGGCAGGGACCCGGGTTCGATTCACCGCTTGGGTGACTGTGTGGAGTCTGCACGTTCTCCCCATGTCTGCGTGGGTTTCCTCCGGGTGCTCCGGTTTCCTCCCACAGTCCTGAAAGACGTGCTGTTAGGTGAATTGGACATTCTGAATTCTCCCTCTGTGTACCCGAACAGGCGCTGGAATGTGGCGACTAGGGGCTTTTCACAGTAACTTCATTGCAGAGTTAATATAAGCCTACTTGTGACACTAATAAAGATTACAGTTATAGAGACACTCAGCGATTTGGCCTCCACAGTCTTCTGCGGCAAAGAGTTGCACAAACTGACCACCCTCTGGCTGAAGAAATTCCTCATCTCTGTTTTAAAGCATCGTTTGTTCAGTCTGAGGCTGTGTCCTCGGGTTCTAGTTTCTCTAACTAGTGGAAACATCCTCTCCACGTCCACTCTATTTGGTGCCTCTGTATTCTGTAAGTTTTAATGAGATCCCCCCCCCCCCCCCATCGTTCTAACCACATCGAGACCCAGGAGTCCTGAACCGAGATGTCACGGTGGAGGTGGCAGGGAGGCGAGCAGTCTGCAATAGGGCAAAGTTCAATGCTGTACAAGTGTGGAGTGATTTGAGTGTGGTGTGTCCAGAGAGGTTGAGGGTTACCCATAGCTCCAGAGATCACTCCTTCAGGGTGATGGAGGAAGCGAAGGTGTTTGTGAAAGCTGACGGATATGGACTGGATGGAATGGTGGAACATGGACTTTGTTGTTGGGATGCGTTTATTTGGGGGCATTACTGTAACAAGTTGTGTTTTCTTTGTTGACATTCTTTTAGGAGCAAGACCCTTCCCATCTATCTGTCCCAAAAATCAATTTAATGTTTAGTCCCCAGATTGGGAACATGTCACATATTAAACTGATAAGAACAGATTTTTTGATTTTTTAATCTCATTATTAAAGTCAGAAAGCCAATGCGGAGAGTGGACAGGACAAACCCTAAATCTAACTGCTAACTGCAAAAAACTATTCTAATTGAAGCCAATTCATGGTCTCCACTAGATGCAAGCTGACAAGAAAAGGCTTTGCACCTCATCTCAGGCATGGTCTGACGTTTGATCTCAGCCAAAAGGTCGAGAAGCCACTGCTTTGTTTAATTATCATTCGCTCCTTACGTTTTTGTACATTGATATTGTTCATTGAAATTAATGTTTGGGGGGTTTTGTCTTTGTCTTCTCCCCTCGTGGGCTTTGAGGGGTTGGTGAGAGTGTGTATGTGGGGGAGGGGGTATTAGCAGATTCTGGGTTGGAGTGAGGGGCGAGGGTGTTTCGGTGTTTGAGGTGGGCAGTTTGGGTGTGGGGGGTTTTGTCATTTCTTTGTTCACGTGGGTAGGGGCTCTGGCAGGGGGGGGGGGGGTGGGCACCTCGCTAACACACCGAAGTTGGCTAGTGAACAGGAATGAGGTGGGGGAAGGGGCTGTGGCCAAGTTTAGGCAGGTTCCAGTCAACCTGGAAGGTGGGGGATGGGGATAGTGGAGAGAGGGAATGTTTCAAGAGGAGTTTGGTGGGGGAAGGGCGTGTTTGGGATGGGAGGGGTAGTTTGCTGACGATGACTTGCGTAGTTCTATGTTCCATCCCGTTGGTAGGCTGGGAAGGGTTTGGGATCGGTCACACACATGCACTTTCAGTGTTGAACGTGCATTCACACACACACATGAACTGTCAGTGTTGAATATGCAGTCACACACACATGCACTGTCAGTGTTGAACATGCATTCACACATGCACTGTCAGTGTTGAACATGCATTCACACATGCACTGTCAGTGTTGAACATGCATTCACACACTTGCACTGTCAGTGTTGAACATGCATTCACACATGCACTGTCAGTGTTGAACATGCATTCACACATGCACTGTCAGTGTTGAACATGCATTCACACATGCACTGTCAGTGTTGAACATGCATTCACGGTCAGTGTTGAACATGCATTCACACATGCACTGTCAGTGTTGAACATGCATTCACGCATACACGGTCAGTGTTGAACATGCATTCACACATGCACTGTCAGTGTTGAACATGCATTCACGCTTACACGGTCAGTGTGAACATGCATTCACACGTACACTGCCAGTGTTGAACATGCATTCACACGTACATTGCCAGTGTTGAACATGCATTCACACGTACACTGCCAGTGTTGAACATGCATTCACACGTGCACTACCATTGTTGAACATGCATTCACACGTGCACTACCAGTGTTGAACATGCATTCACACTTACACTGCCAGTGTTGAACATGCATTCACACATGCACTGTCAGTGTTGAACATGCATTCACACATGCACTGTGTGTTGAACATGCATTCACACGTGCACTACCAGTGTTGAACATGCATTCACACGTGCACTGCCAGTGTTGAACATGCATTCACACGTACACTGCCAGTGTTGAACATGCATTCACACGTACACCAGCAGTGTTGAACATGCATTCACACTTACACTGCCAGTGTTGAACATGCATTCACGCATACACGGTCATTGTTGAACATGCATTCACGCTTACACGATCAGTGTAAACATGCATTCACACGTACACTGCCAGTGTTGAACATGCATTCACACGTACATTGCCAGTGTTGAACATGCATTCACACGTGCACTACCATTGTTGAACATGCATTCACACGTGCACTACCAGTGTTGAACATGCATTCACACTTACACTGCCAGTGTTGAACATGCATTCACACATGCACTGTCAGTGTTGAACATGCATTCACACATGCACTGTGTGTTGAACATGCATTCACACGTGCACTACCAGTGTTGAACATGCATTCACACGTGCACTGCCAGTGTTGAACATGCATTCACACGTACACTGCCAGTGTTGAACATGCATTCACACGTACACCAGCAGTGTTGAACATGCATTCACACTTACACTGCCAGTGTTGAACATGCATTCACGCATACACGGTCATTGTTGAACATGCATTCACGCTTACACGATCAGTGTGAACATGCATTCACACGTACACTGCCAGTGTTGAACATGCATTCACACGTACATTGCCAGTGTTGAACATGCATTCACACGTACACTGCCAGTGTTGAACATGCATTCACACGTGCACTACCATTGTTGAACATGCATTCACACGTGCACTACCAGTGTTGAACATGCATTCACACTTACACTGCCAGTGTTGAACATGCATTCACACATGCACTGTCAGTGTTGAACATGCATTCACACATGCACTGTGTGTTGAACATGCATTCACACGTGCACTACCAGTGTTGAACATGCATTCACACGTGCACTGCCAGTGTTGAACATGCATTCACACGTACACTGCCAGTGTTGAACATGCATTCACATGTACACCAGCAGTGTTGAACATGCATTCACACTTACACTGCCAGTGTTGAACATGCATTCACACTTACACTGCCAGCGTTGAACATGCATTCACACATGCACTGTTAATGTTGAACATGCATTCACACATGCACTGTCAGTGTTGAACATGCATTCACACATGCACTGTCAGTGTTGAACATGCATTCACACATGCACTGTCAGTGTTGAACATGCATTCACACATCCGCTGTCAGTGTTGAACATGCATTTACACACATGCACTGTTGCAAACGCAGTCCAATCCAGACTGACACATGCAATGCCCCAAATGCATTATTAGGCAGTCGCACAGACAAGCTATCCCACATGCACACGCTTATACTGCCAGACGTCCACTGACAGGTACTGTCACACGCACTGCAATATAACACAAACAATAACACAGAATCAGTTATTTTAGTCTTTATGTTTACAGGAAACACAGTGAACTTTTCCTCAATAGTAATGTGACAATTGTACAGCTGAATGGTCTGTGCTGAGTGACAGAGAATGAGATTATTACAGCTGCTATCAGCTGAATGGTCTGTGCTCAGTGACAGAGAATGAGATTATTACAGCTGCTATCAGCTGAATGGTCTGTGCTCAGTGACAGAGAATGAGATTATTACAGCTGCTACCCTTCCAGGTAAAATGTCTCAGTAACAGTGTCCACCACATTTTTAAAAAGTAGTCTGTGACGTTTCAGCAATGTGATACAAGGGCTAATATTATAATTTACAAAACTCCAAGACATACCTTTTAACTCGTAGACAAATTGAAAACTATTTTGTCATTGCTGGAGGCAGAGCAGAAGGTACAACATCCAGCCATCGACCAGGGCAATGTGTAACCAATGAAAATAAAGAGTAGCAAAGGACGTCTGCTCCCTGTGGAACCTCTCCGAGTTTCAGACATATGCAAAAACTGTTGTTACATAGGCAAACACAACTGAGACTTCACAGTAAGATCCCACAAATCACAGTCAAGCCTATCACACTGCAAGAGGCAGACACACACTGAATCTGTTCCTGGTGATGTTGGCTGAGAGAGGAATATTGAGAGAACTCAGCTCTGTTAAGGGTGCCCAGAGATTGTTTCCATCGACCTGAGATCGCTGACATAGCTTCCATTTAATGTCTCATTTCAAAGACGGCATCATGGACCTCAAATATGTCCAGAAGGTTTATGATGCCGAGTGTTTCTAGCATATTTGTAAATATGAAGCAAACAGAACATAATTGTTCTTCCCTTGGGATTGTGATCCAGAAATATTAAAGATGTATTAAACATTCCTCATGCCACAAGTATCAAAAGCTCAAAACCATCTGTATCCATGATTCTTTATAAATTTCGACTTCTTCACCAATTTAAGAACACTTCTTGGGTCTTGAGGGGCTGTGGTTGTAGGAAGTGTTTCCAGGTCAGGGGTTCTGAACATGTGGGGCAGTTGGAACATTCGAGGTTGACAGTTTCCTGCGATGGAAAAGGTGATCACCTCACGAGCAATGAGAATGGAATACTTGATGAGTTTTTTCTATCAGTGATTACTAAGGAGGATGATGACAAAATATCAGTAGAGATGGAAACGGTAGAGATAATGGATGGGGTGAAAATTGGGAGACAGGATGAATTGGAAAGACTGTGTTCAGAGTGGATAAGGCACTGGTCCAGATGGTTTGCATCCAGATTGTTAAAGGGAGTGGGAGTGGAGACAGTGGAAGGGTTGCCATAATCTTCCAATCTTCCGTCGATATGGAGGAGGTACCAGGAGATTGGAGAGCAGCTAGACGGGACACTTTAAAGTGGTAACTATACCTTAACTACACCTTAGAGTGGTAACTACACCTTAGAGTGGTAACTACACCATAGAGTGGTAACTACACCTTAGAGTGGTAACTACACCATAGGGTGGTTACACCATAGGGTGGTAACTACACCTTAGAGTGGTAACTACACCTTAGAGTGGTAACTACACCATAGGGTGCTTACACCATAGGGTGGTAACTACACCTTAGAGTGGTAACTACACCTTAGAGTGGTAACTACACCTTAGAGTGGTAACTACACCATAGAGTGGTAACTACACCATAGAGTAGTAACTACAGGTCAGTCAGTTTGACGTCAGTAGTGGGTAAGATTTTAGAAACATTAATTCGGGAAAATATCAACACGCACTTTTGAGACTTGGGGTATTGACAGAGCGGATATGGGAGAAACTAGAACTCGAGGTCACTGGTTAAAAATATGTTTCCAGTAGCTGTTTGTACGAGATCTAGGCCGAGGGGACATTTATTTCAGGTTTTGGGCAAGTGAAGCAGGGAGATTCTGAAGCAGAACACTGTTTTTTTAAAATTTAGAGTACCCAATTATTTTTTCCAATTAAGGGGCAATTCAGCGCGGCCAATTCACCTACCCTGCACATCTTTGGGTTGTGGGGGTGAGACCCACGCAAACACGGGGAGAATGTGCAAACTCCACACGGACAGTGACCCAGAGCCGGGATCGAACCCGGGTCCTCAGCGCCGTGAGGCAGCAGGGCTAGCCCACTGTGCCACCATGCTACCCTAAGCAGAACATTGTTACACAGCAAGAATGACCTGGATCTCTCTGCCCACGAAAGGTGATTGGAACAGTGACCATCTATGATTGAAAAATAAAATTGAATGGGCAGTTGAAGGAAATGAGTAGGCACGGTGACTGGGATGGAGCAGGGAAATGGGTCTGATTAGATTGCTCCACAGAGAACTGGCGTGGACTCGATAGGCTGAATGGCCTGCGTGATGAAATGATTCAATAATTCTTTAATTTGTTGTAGATTAGTGCAGGTCCTGTGCCTATCCTGCCCAATGGAGCTATGTCAAATGTGCAGATCCAGGGATATTTGGGTCACGTCCTCTGAGCAGTGAACCATGTTATTGAGGGATTTTGTAGCTGCTTCTTAGCTGTTTGTAATTTTGGAACTCAGTGCTGTGGCCTGATGACTCTTATGCACTCCCTGATCAGATCAATTCTATTGGTGCAGAGCCGGGCTTCCTGTCTCTGCCAATCGGGGTCGTGTAGATGCCAGTCAGCTGCAGATCGGTTAGGCTGTCCTCTGTGTTGATCCCAGGGTTACTGACCCCGTTGCTTTCAGCCAGGGAGGTGCTCCAGCAGAAGGGAAACAATGACAGACATTGTGGAGACATTCCCACTGAAGCTGGTGGATATGGGGTTAAACTCTCACCTTTCAGTACCTCCCACAGATTACCTGCAAATTAAAGGAGAGATTAATTCTGCTTTGCAGTGTGAGCTTTCAACAATTATCCAATTCAAGTTTAGATACTGACTATTTTTGACTTTCTCTGAAATTTAAAGTTACAAAGTATTTAAAATCAATTTGTGAAATTTTAAAAATTAGTTACACAGAAATGAGTTGCACAATGAGGAAGACCCGACTGCCCACTCCCAGACCCCGCTGCCCACTCCCAGACCCCTCAGCCCACCCCCAGACCCCTCTGCCCGCCCCCAGACCCCGCTGCCCGCCCCCAGACCCCGCTGCCCGCTCCCAGACCCCGCTGCCCGCTCCCAGACCTCGCTGCCCACCCCCAGACCCTGCTGCCCGCTCCCAGACCCCTCTGCCCGCTCCCAGACCCCTCTGCCCACCCCCAGACCCCTCTGCCCATCCCCCAGACCCCACTGCCCGCTCCCAGACCCCTCTGCCCGCCCCCAGACCCCTCTGCCCGCCCCCAGACCCCTCTGCCCGCCCCCAGACCCCTCTGCCCGCCCCCAGACCCCTCTGCCCACCCTCAGACCCCTCTGCCCACCCCAATACCCACCCCCAGACCCCACTGCCCGCCCCCAGACCCCTCTGCCCGCCCCCAGACCCCTCTGCCATCCCCCAGACCCCTCTGCCCGCTCCCAGACCCCTCTGCCCATCACCCAGACCCCTCTGCCCGCTCCCAGACCCCTCTGCCCGCTCCCAGACCCCTCTGCCCATCCCCCAGACCCCTCTGCCCGCCCCCAGACCCCTCTGCCCGCCCCCAGACCCCTCTGCCCGCCCCCAGACCCCTCTGCCCACCCCCAGACCCCACTGCCCGCCCCAAGACCCCTCTGCCCGCTCCCAGACCCCTCTGCCCGCTCCCAGACCCCTCTGCCCACCCCACTGCCCACCCCAGACCCCTCAGCCCGCTCCCAGACCCCTCAGCCCGCTCCCAGACCCCTCTGCCCGCTCCCAGACCCTGCTGCCCAGTCCCAGACCCCACCACCCGCTCCAAGACTCTGGTGCTGATTCCTTTCCTCCAAAGCAGCATCAATGTTCTGCCCCTGATACTCCGGGTACAGAGAGTCAGTATTGACAAGCAGACACGCACAGAGTTAACCTGAGGGTAAAGATTTACAAGATCAGAAGAAATAGTAGCGCGAGAAGGCCATTCAGCCCTTTGAACTTGACCTGCCAGTTCAGAGGATCTGGAGATTCCCACATCATCTCCTTGGGCAGGATTTTCAGGCCCTTGCTGCCAGTGAGACGTTCCGGTCCCCTCCACCCCCTCCATCCCCCTCCATCCCCCTCCATCCCCCTCCATCCCCCTCCATCCCCCTCCATCCCCCTCCATCCCCTCCGCCCCCTCCGCCCCCTCCACCCCCTCCCGTGGGTTCCCCAGCGGCGGGACGGGCGAATTAAGCAAAATTCCGTAGACATTGGTAGAACCGGAATATCTCACTGGCAGCAATTACAAGCCTCCTCCACCGGGAGGCGGTGTGGATGGAACAATCCTGCCCCATATCAGAAGGAGCCACTCAGCCCATCGACTCTGCACTGGCCCTTGGAAAGAGCACCCCACTTAAACCCACACCTCCACCCTATCCCCGTAACCCCACCTAACCTTTTGGACACTATGGGCAATTTATCACGGCCAATCCACCTAACCTGCACATCTAGAAGAAGGTTAAGAGGTGACTTAATTGAGGCATACAAGATGATCAGAGGATTAAATTGGGTGGACAGTGAGAGCCTTTTTCCTCGGATGGTGATGTCCAGCACGAGGGTACATAGCTTTAAATTGAGGGGAGATAGATATAGGACAGATGTCAGAGGCAGTTTCTTTACTCAGAGATGCTATCCTTTTTAATCCCGGTCTTGTTTGCTGATATTTGCTGGCTGGTTTTCGCTCGCTGCTTTTACATAGACACATGGAAGATAGGAGCAGGAGGAGGCCTTTTGGCCCTTCGAGCCTGCTCCGCCATTCATCACCATCATGGCTGATCATCCAACTCAATAGCCTAATCCTGCTTTCTCCCCATAGCCTTTGATCCCATTCTCCCCAAGTGCTATATCCAGCCGCCTCTTGAATATATTCAATGTTTTAGCATCAACTACTTCCTGTGGTAATGAATTCCACAGGCTCACCATTCTTTGTGAAGAAATGTCTCTTTACCCCTGTCCGAAATGGTTTACCCTGAATCCTCAGGCTGTGACCCCTGGTTCTGGACACACCCATCATTGGTAACATCTTCCCTGCACCGACCCTGTCTAGTCCTGTTAGAATTTTATACGTCTCTATGAGATCCCCCCTCATTCTTCTGAACTCCAGAGAGAACAATCCCAACCTAGTCAATCTCTCCTCATATATGACACTCCCGCCATCCCTGGAATCTGTCTGGTAAACCTTTGCTGCTCTCCCTCGAGAGCAAGAACATCCTTCCTCAGAGAAGGTGACCAAACTGTCCACAATACTCCAGGTGTGGCCTCACCAAGGCCCTGTATAATTATATAAACTACAGACTTTTTAACGCCCCCCCTGCAAGCTGCTATTTGAACTGGCCCAAGGGGCTTCCTCTCCGTGCTGTGTGGCATAGTCCCATGATGCAATTTAAAATTTTTAAAAATAAATTTAGATTACCCAATTATTTTTTCCAATTAAGGGGTAATTTAGCGTGGCCAATCCACCTACTCTGCACATTTTTGGGTTGTGGGGGTGAGACCCACACAGACACGGGGAGAATGTGCAAACTCCACACGGACAGTGACCCAGAGCCGTGATCGAACCTGGGACCTCAGCGCCGTGAGGCGGTTGTGCTAACCACTAGGCCACCGTGCTGCCCTGCCCATGATACAATCTTGATGGACATGGCTAGCAGCCAATCAGCTCTTCTGAGATTCTACAATTTATTTCATTCTAGATTCTGATTGGTGGAGCCCTTCAGAAGCTTCTGGAAGGAAGGTTGGGGGAAGGAACAATCTCCATTTTAATTCATTTCTGTTTAGATCTAGAAGGCAGTACAGCAAGTCTGGGCTCTCTCTCTATCACCTCTCTGCCTGTCGATTTAAAATGTTTGCAGCCAGCCTGTGAACGATCCTCTGGAAGCTAAGGCAGATTCTCTCTCAGCTAAGGGCTTGTGACCAAATACCTTCCTCTTTCTGCACGACCTGGGAGCCGTGAGAAAGTAATAATTTCTGTTCTGATTGGGCAACTGTGAGGTCAGAGCTCGTAATTCTCTCTCATTCTGGATTCTTCCTGAGGGTTCAGGATAAAGAGAGGGTCTGTTTGAAAACCCTCGGGCGGTATTCTCCGCTCCCGATAACAATCGGGATGGCCGTCGTGAAATGGCCGAGGTTCACGACGGCCTCGGGGCCCACTCCCCGCACCTAATTCACCCCCACCCGGGGGGCTAGAAGCCCGCTCCCCGCACCTAATTCACCCCCACCCGGGGGGCTAGGAGCCTGCTCCCCACACCTAATTCACCCCCACCCGGGGGGCTAGGAGCCCGCTCCCCGCACCTAATTCACCCCCACCCGGGGGGCTAGGAGCGGGGCCCCCGTCGTTCCCGGACGCGACCTCATCGCGTCGGAAATGACGCGCAAAATGGCGCATTTGTGAGGTCATCCGCGCATGCGCAGGTTGCCGGTTCCAACCCGCGCATGCGCGGATGACTTCATCGCGCAGACGGCACGAACCCGCGCATGCGCGATGCCGTCTTTCTCCTCAGCCGCCCGGGAAGACGTGGCGGCTTGATCTTGCCGGGCGGCGGAGGGGAAAGAGTGCGTCCGGTTTGGACGCTGGCCCGATGATCGGTGGGCACCGATCGTGGGCCTGTCCCCTCCGGAGCACAGTCGTGGTGCTCCCGTCCCAATCGGGCCCCTGGATGCCCCAAACGGGCATCTGGCACCCGTTTCACAAATGCAGTGACCCATGTTGAAACGGGCGTGAAGGGCCGGCCGCTTGGCCTATCAGGCTCGGAGAATCACCATGAAAAACGGCGAGCGCCGATTTTTCCGAGCGGGTGGGGGGAGAATCGCTGGGGGCGTAAAAAATGTCGGGAGGCCCTCCCGCGATTCTCCCACAACACGTGGGGAGCAGAGAATTCCGCCCCTCATGTTGATGACTGTAGATTTCGCTCAGTGAGGCTGATGGTCCATCTGGTGGACGCAAGCTAGCATTACACAGACCAGAGGGGAATCTCTGTGAAAACCCAGTTCTGTGGAAGTGAGGGTAACTTCCCTTATAGCCTGAGAGTTCTAATTAGAGACAAACCACCCGATGATTTCAACACATTGCATCCTTGGAAGATCACCAACTACAAAGACTACCACCTCAGCAACAACGATTTACCTCACGCCCTTTTAATCCCTGTTATTTTTGATCCTTTCCCTACCCCCAGACAGATACTACAAGATCCAAAGCAACTGATGATTTCAAGATATTGCATCCTCGGAAGATTGTCGACTACAAAGACTACCACTTCAGTTGCAAAGATTCATCATACCCCCTATTAATCTCTATTGTCTTTTAATCTTTCCTATCCCCACCTGCTCCCCCCACTGTGTGTCTGTCTTGCGTGTGTCTGGGTTGAGGGTGGGGTGGGGTTTAGGGAATAATTAGATTCACCGACCATTGTTCTATTATTACCATTACATGTTTATCTCATCTCTTATTATAAATGAACAGTTTTTTAAAAAGTTTTACTTACAAATCTTGTGCCTGTAAATCTTTGGAGCAAATGAGGATCAAAGATTTCAGGAAAACACACAAATTATTGGTTAATGTTGGGACTCGGGGGCCCGTGGGGCTGGAATTGACCGCGCGCTCGGCCAGAGAATTGGAACAATCTCAAATCGCAATCGGGTGGAGAATACAGCTTCAGCTGAAAATCAAGGTCAGCGCTGGGCGCTCAATGGAACGCCATCAGGGTGGAGAGGATGGAGAGCCGGCTGCCCAATAGGCCGAGGAGGAGGTGGGTAGGAGGCACCACATGAGGCCTCGTGTATACCGGCGGTGCCTGTCGTTCAAGGACCTGCCGGACTGTGTGTGTCGCCAAAGACTCCAGCTAACCAGGGAGACCGTACGGCATATCTGCTGGATCAGAGAGCGCCTGACACCGCGGGAGTTGGGGGAGGACACCCGCTCCCCATGGTCGTCAAGGTGACGGTCGCCCTGAACATTTACACCGTGGGGTCCTTCCAGGCGCTGAGTGGGGACCTGTCTGGGATCTTCCAGACCTCGGTGCACAGGTCCATCCTCACCAGAACGGAGGTCCTATATGTCCGGGCGGCTCAATACATCAAACTGAATATGGACTAAACCCAGCAGGTTGCCCAGGCAGCGCGATTCGCCCCCATCACTGCGATGCCCAAGGTCCATGTGGTGATCAATGAGGCACATGTCACCCTACGAGCACTGCCACATGAAGGGGTGTCCTTCACAAACTGAAAGGGGTTCCACTCTCTCAATGTTCAGTTGGCAGCACGGTAGCACAGTGGTTAGCACTGTGGCTTCACAGCGCCAGGGTCCCAGGTTCAATTCCCCGCTGGGTCACTGTCTGAGCGGAGACTGTGCGTTCTCCCCGTGTGTGCGTGGGTTTCCTCCGGGTGCTCCGGTTTCCTCCCACAGTCCAAAGACGTGCAGGTTAGATGGATTGGCCGCGCTAAATGGCCCTTAGTGACCAAAACATTTAGAAGGGGTTATTGGGTTATGGGGATAGGATGGAAGTGAAGGCTGGAGTGGGTCGGTGCAGACTCGATGGGCCGAATGGTCTCCTTCTGCACTGTATGTTCTATGTATGACCATCGGCTGCACATTGTGCACGTCTGTGCCTGTAGTGTGCACGCCCCATACATCCTGACACACTCGACAGAGCCAGTCACCTTCCAGGAGCACCACCGGCTGGGGGGCTGGATCCTTGGTGGCAGGGTTACCCACTGCGGCCGTGGCTGACGATGCCTATCCAGAGGGCACATACCGACACTGACACCCTCCGCAACGAGGCCCATGCTGCTACCAGGATCGATCGGTGCATCGGCATCCTGAAGGTGGGGGTTTAGTGCCTGGACCATTCAGCCTCCAATACAGCCCCGGGGGGGGGGGGGGGGGGGGGGGGGGGGGGGGGCGTCTTCCACATGGTGGCGGCCTGCTGCGTCCTCCACTGCATCGCGCAGCGTAGGGGCAATGTGGTGGAGGATGAGGATAAATGCCATGCACTGCATTGGGGGCCATGCCCTTACCCACCTCCAACACCCATACCGTGCACCACCAGCTCCCCCCCCCCCCCCCCCCCCCACCCATCACCCGCCACCCCTCACACCATCCAGACAGTGGACACAGGCAGTTCGGGATGTTAGTCAACAGGTGTTTATTGTGACAAATACAAGTATTGTGCCCCAGCCCCTGTCGCAATCTGTGTGTTTCACTTGAGCCAGCTCCAGTGGCTCTCCCCGCCATGGCACTGCCCGCTCCGTCTCGAACAGAGTCTGAATGCTCTCAGCCATGGGGCACAGGGACTCTGCCACATCCCTCTGGGACTGGCTTATGCCAGCCAGCACCAGGCCAATGTTCTCGATGACCGCAGCCATGACCCGTTGTGATCGGGCCGATCTCTACAGCACTTCCGCAATGTCCATGTGACCTGGCACATGGCCGACCTGTCCAGGGCATTGGCCACTGCCCCAGGCCTGGACATCAGGACCCGTGACCGATATCTTTGTACCCACGGTGCCCACCGTGGACGCCACCTGTGCGGTGTTGACCTTTCCTGTAGTCTCCGGCTCCGTGTCTGCATCCCCAGCTTTGATGGGATCGCCCTTTCCAGAAACCCCCCAGCTGGACAGCAGCTAATCCCTGGGGTTGGGCCCTCGGACCATCCGCCCCCTCGGGGGTTCCAACCTCCATCTGATGTACCTCAGCATGTGTGTGTTGTGCACCAGATTGTGCCCCAGGAGCCTCTTCACAGTACTGCCCGGCTGAGGGGAGTGTCTTTGGGATGGTGGCGGGTGTCAGTGCCAGCTGTGACGGGATGTTGGTGTCGTACCCAGCCTAGTGCTCCAGGGTGGTGCAGGGTGTTGTGGCTGGGGAGGGGGGGGGGTGACACACGTGCCAGAGGGATATCGCAATTCTTTGGGGACTAGCTTGGACCTCCGCCTGGATGACTGCCCGCTCCCCAACCCCAGCGACCAGGTCCATCGTCCTCTGATCTGCGACAGTGAAGGGCCGCAGGTCCGGCGGCCCCCTCCGGTCTTCTCCCACTGCCTGCGGTTCTGGGCCGCCTTCCGCTGGGGGGGACAGTTAATGCAGAGTGTGAGACACTCGGACACGGGAAGCACAGGGGTCCGTGGCTAATGGCCTGTGTGTGCAGGGCACCCGGTATGGGTGTTGGCAAGTGATACAGGGTGGGGTGCGAGCTGCCGCTGAGGAGGGCGGTGCCAGGGGCAAGGTGGTGGTGGTGACTCACCTGGCTGGCCTGGGATTGCCCATCCTGCACTGCCCACCGCTCCGCCTGGTGGGGGCTGCATGTGGGTGGGTGGTGATTGGGTTTGGGGGACGGTGGTGGTGCCAGGGGCACGGTGGTGGTGGTGACTCACCCTGGTTGGCCTGAGGATTGTCCATCCTCACTCAGCACTGCTTACCGCTCCGCCTGGGGGTGGGGGGGTTGGTGCCAGGGATACGGAGCTGGAGACGCACCCTGGCCACCGTGAGGAGTTTGTACAGTTTCTTCCTGCACGGCTGTCCGATCCTGGCAGTGGGGCCCACGGCGCTCATGGCCTCTGCCGCCTGCGCCCAGGCGCAGTGGATGTTGGTGGGTGGCAGCCTCCTTCCCACCCCGGGGAACAGATATCCTGATTCTCCTCCACGGCATCCAGCAGTGTCTCCAGCTCTGTATCGGTGAACCTCAGTACCTCTCTTTGGGGTGGCATCTTCTGGGCTGGAATGAGAGTGTGTGGGGAGTGGAGAGTTTCAATGTTGCTGCAGCTGCCAGGCTCTCGAGTGCCAACCCCGGTGAATCACACGGTGGCGTGCCCGGTGAATCACACGGTGGCGTGCCCGGTGAATCACACGGTGGCATTGGAATCGTACTCGATCCACGTGGTGCTGTTCCAGGCTCGTTAGCAAGTCCTGAATGGCTTTGAGACCACTGCCGACATCGGGACCATAGAACCCCCGCGATTCAGTCCCCGTGTCAGAACTAAGGCCGCGATTCTCCGCAAATGCGGAGAGTCGTAAAGGCTGCCGTGAAACTGGCCGTGTTTCACGGCAGCCTCCGCGCCCCCTTCCGGGACCCGATTCTCCCCCCCTGGGCGGGGCTAGCAGTGGGGCCCCGTGAAGCACGGCATTGCGGGCTTAGCGACCGTCGCTAAGACCACGCACCAATCGTCACGGCGGCTGACGCGCACGATGACGTCATCACGGAGATGCGTCAAACCCGCGCATGCGCGGGCCGTCATGCCGCTCAGCCGCCCCGCGGACTGATCCTGCGGGGCGGCGGAGGAACAACTAGTGCGCGGGTATCGGACCCGCTGCCCAGTGCCCACCGATCGCGGGCCCATGACACCCATGGTTGTCCGGAACGGCACTTTACGGCCGTTTTCACGAACGGTGAGAGCAGGTGTGTTTGCGTTCGTGAAAACGGCCGTAAAGGCCTGGGACTCGGCCCATCGGCCTGGGAGAATCACTGTTCGCCGTAAAAAAAAGGCGAGCAGATTCGTGTCGTGGGTGGCCGTGGGGGGGGGGGGGGGAGAGAATAGCGGGAGGGCGGGAGAAATGTCGGGAAGGCCCTCCCGCTATTCTCCGACCCGTCGTGGGGAGCGGAGAATCGCGCTATTAGTCTCTCAAATGGAGAATTCCGCCTTTGTGTTTGAGTTTAGAGTTTTATTAGCTTGTTATAGGTTTATTTTTTTGTTCAAAGATTTTAAGATAATTGCCTGGTTCCTGAGGACTGTACATACTGCACCCTGGGTGAGTGGTTATGGAGGATACGAGGCTGGCATGGGGTATTTGCGCGGGCATGTGGGGTGGATGGAGGGTGAGGGGAATGGGTGATCTGGGGGCATGAGGTGGCAAGAGTAGTTTGAGGGGTACGGGCTCTGGTCACTGTCCGTGTGGAGTTTGCACATTCTCCCCGTGTTTGCGTGCGTTTCGCAAGGCTAGGTGGATTGGCCACGATAAATTACCCCTTAATTGGATAAAATTAATTGGGTACTCTAAATTTTTTTTTTTTAAAGTTGCGCAAATTTGTGGAAGTT